>NW_026863652.1:0-19942 GCF_026571515.1 Ruditapes philippinarum | reverse complement strand
TAGAAAATCTTTCAATTTTGAAGGAATTATTTATCTGGAAAAGTAGAACTGAATATTTCCTTGTGATACATAATTATGTGACATATTGTATAGAGCAATGCAAGGTGATGAATATATGTATTCATATTCATTCTGTTGAAAATATCAACAATTTCATTTAAATTTTTACAAGATAGTTATAAATACATGTATGACATTCCTAATGCTAGCAATTGATAATAACAGACATGTACTGTTTTTGTTCCAGTCATTATCCACTATATAAGTGTGGTGTTTTTTTTTCTCATTTGTATTTTTTTTATTTCATCATAATTATGGTGTGGTGTTGTATTATCATAAGCATACAATTTTATTGTGATTTGGTAAATGCTGTTGAAAGAAAATAAAAAGTTGTTTTTGTGAATGAATTACTAGAAATATTTGTTTATACAATCATGTATGTTCTGTAGTCTTGATTTTAAATCAGGTTTTCTGAAAAGGAAATGCTGCTTATAAGATTAATGTATGTCGGTTGGCGAGCATTTTCCTAACATTTTGCACAACTTCTACGAGGGGCGTTCAGTAAATAATGAAAATATCATGTTATTCAGTTTTATTTTTTACAATCCTATAAAGTGCTCTCCTCTCCTATCTACACACAGTTGTTGTGGTCTATGCCATTTATCAAATGCTTTTTATGCCCCTACAAAGTGGGCAGCATATAGCGTTGCACTTGTCTGTCCGTCCGTCTGTCTGTCCGTCAGTACGTCCCGAAATCTTGTGAACGCAACTCCTCTTAAACCGGATGGCAGATTTTGCTTAAACTTCCAGGGATAGACAACCTTAATGTGTAGATGGTAGTAAAGGAAAGAATTTTTGCTGCGACCAAATTTAACAGAATTATGGCCCTTTGTTGATTTTTAGCTCGACTTTTCTATGAAAAGGGGAGCTATCCTACTCGCCCCGGCGTCGGCGTTAGCGTCGGCGTTGGCGTCACACCTTGGTTAAGTTTTTCGTACCACCCCACTTTATTTCAGAAGTATTACAAGTATGGCTTTGAAACTTACCATACTTGTTCACCATCATAACCTCCATCTACAGACAAGAGTACATAACTCTGTCAAGGTTTTTGACAGAATTATGGCCCTTTTTTGACTTAGAAAGTGTATTGAGCTTGGTTAAGTTTTTTGTACCACCTCACTTTATTTCAAAACCATTGGAGGTATTGCTTTGAAACTGACCATACTTGTTTACCATCACGACCTTCATCAACAGACAAGAGGACATAACTCTGTCAAGGTTTTTGACAGAATTATGCCCCTTTTTGACTTAGAAAATACATTGAATATGGGTAAAATCCACTTATTGCCTTAACCCTTTGAGATATTGCTTTGAAACTTTTAATGCTATTTCACATCATTACCCCCATCTGTACGCAAGAGAAGGTAACTCTGTCAAGGATTTGTTTTAAAAATTAAGGCCTTTTATCGACTTAGAATCTTGGTTAAGTTTTTAGTACCAGTCCACTTTTTGACTGAACTGTTTGAGATATTAATTTGAAAGTTGGAATACTTGTTTACCATCATGGTCCCAAAACATGGGCAGGAGAAGGTAATTCTGTTAAGGATTTTATTTGAATTATGGCCCTTTTTGACTTAGAAACTCAGTTAAGATTTTCATTCTTGTCCACTTGTTGACTTAACCATTTGAGATATTACTTTGGAAGTTGGAGTTCTTATGTGCCATCATGAGACCTATCTGTAAGCAAGAGAAGATAACTCTGTGAAAATGTTTCTTGATTTGTACTTAGAAATTCCTAGTTAAAGTCTTGTGTGCCCTTAACTGTCAAAGTTTTGTTTTATAGGCAAGCACTAAAAAAGTCGAGCGCGCTGTCCTTCTGACAGCTCTTGTTTCACTATATACTATGTAGAAATTTTGTGAACGCAACTCCTCTTAAACCGGATGGCAGATTTTGCTTAAACTTCCAGGGATGAACAATCTTAATGTGTAGATGGTAGTAAAGGAAGGAATTTTTGCTGCGACCAAATTTAACAGAATTATGGCCCTTTGTTGATTTTTTTACTATATACCATGTAGAAATTTTGTGAACGCAACTTCTTTTACACCGGATGGCTGATTTTGCTTAAACTTCCAGGAATAACAACCTTAATGTGTAGATGGAAGTAAAGGAAGGAATTTTTGCTGTGACCAAATTTAACAGAATTATGGCCCTTTGTTTTTTTCACTATATACCATATATATGTTGTCAGTGGGGGCATCCGTGTCCTTTGGACACAGTTCTAGTTTTGGTATACTGTAACTCTTTCAACCAAACATTCTTAGAAACATGACCATCACATGCCCTGGTGAATAATTTCATGGTTTGGTGATTTGATCATATTTGACAGGATTATGGCCTTGTTTTAACTCAGAAAATTCTTCATTATCCAGGCTAATGTTTCGCTATCAAATACTGAGAATAGTCGAGCCAGCTGTCCTACTGACAGCTGTTTTCAGGAACTATGGTGGTCCTTTTGTAAAGTAAAAGGGATGAAGTTATGTGAACAAGACCTTCTAAAATTTCTGAAGGGAATTTTCAACCTAATTATTTATTCTTAAAAACTGGTTTGTGACTGTTCCTGTTTTTTGTTTAAATGAGAATTTTTGTTAATTCAAAAAAAATCTAGAGAATTTCAGTACACATTTGAAGAAATAGTGATTTGTAATTATTTGTGAAAAGTAAATTATTTGAAGATAGCTATACATGTATATCACTTTGGTTAACCTAATTAAGCACTTGTGTGTATATTGTAGATCAAAATAAATAAATTTATTGGCTATTTTTTTGTTCTGACTCACTATGACATGAATAAAAATTAAATAAAAAATACTTTTGTGTGTTATGTTGTGTTTTAATTTTATTTCATTATTTCGTTAACTTATTTTTTTAAAGTTTAAAGTAACTTGTTTAACAGGAATCCAGAAATTCTACTGACGAATATGCTGACGAACATATATATATTCTCTTGTGTACACGTATATATGCTAATATTGACTCAGGTGTGGTAATTAAAGTATATCGTTTTCATAGCACACTCCTCACCATCTGTTCTTGACATTTTCTTCAAACAATATCTCTGAAGTATGTTATTGTGGTGTATTTTGATTTTATCAACTAATTGATTGAGTTATGCCATCTTTAACCATATTTTAGAAATTTAAAGGGCTGTGCTTTGGAAGATATATTAATTTTACTGTGTAAATGAGTTTTTTTCACTATCGGGAGTTCAACTTTCTTCGTTTTATATCCTATGGAACATAACAAGGGAAATTTGACATTCTATTGACGGCAACCAAATGGACTAAAACAGAATCCCTAAAGAAATCCGAACACGGCAAAATTGTAAAATGTTGCAGGCTCTGTTTGATTGAGCCTGTTCATGGACGGTACTGGAAAGTGCAAGTTACCGTCCACGCCCCCTAGCACCGGCTTAAGCAGATTTCAACATTTATAAAAAAAAAAAAATGGTGAAATTTTGAATTTAGAAACATCCGCAGATGTGTTCATACGGCGGTTATCATGGAACCTTCAATGTGACACAATTGTGACATAGTAGTGTCAAATTTCAAATAGAAATACATTGTACACAAATTTCCATGACTTACAGAAAGGTTTGAAAGTTTAGAACCAGTATCAGTACTGCCATCCTTCAACTTGAACAGGGGATATTTTTTCTTGTATTATTATGCTTTTAAAAGAACCACTAAAATTATACTGATGTAAAATTGTTGCTGTACCTTATACATGTACACAAAACAAAACTTGCATCAAAAAGTGCTCTGACTAAATGTTGAAGAATGTGATTAAATAATCAATTTCCTGACTAGATAAACTTTAATTACATAAAAAAACATTTTATGGTTTTAAAAGGATTATAGGTTGAGTCAATACACATGTTCGATCTAAGAAGGGGCTTCTTTTGTTCATGGAAGTTTGAAATCGGGATATATACAAGTTCCGTTAAAACATTTTTAAAATAAATGACCCACAAATTTATCTGTAAATAAGAAGAAATCTGATTACATGCATATTTTAAAAGACAATACACGTGTTGATTTCAAAATACTTTATTTTCATTTCTTTGTAAATGTCTTTGAAATATTTTCAATTAAACGAACTTGTGAATGACAATGCTATGAATTAGTAGAGAACAAAAATATTTGTCACTGTCCACTGAAAAATAAGAAAAGTGTCACAACTATCCTCGTTTCCCCAACATATTATATTTAACTGAGTCTCCGATTTTCACTAATTACATCGAAAAATAAAATACGCATAATTATATCAACCTCTTTAAATATGATAAAATAGAGTTAGTGTATCCACTTATATAGGTAGGACACATATTATATTATCTTTTACAGTACATTTTACCCGTGCTCTTCGTTTACATTTTTGCAGTAGTCATTGTACATTATTCTAACACGACCCGCATTTTTCCCTATTGAACATAGAAGAACTGAAAGTGTGTATTATTATGCAATATATTTAGAGTCACTGTTTGACGTTCTATATTTAGACGTGTGACGTAATCATTGTACATGTGACGTAACCGCTATGAAATCCGACGCGCTGACAATAAGTACGGAAACAAATCAGGCGCAATTTTGCTTAATAGCAGGTACGGCACCATTTATTTGTTTATGTCGTGTTAGAATCGAAATAATATATCCAAATCGGTGATTTTATCGCTGGGTAACATCACTGTTTGTCGTTCGGATGCGCAACATTATATCACTCGGGCTACGCCCTCGTGATATAATTCCTCGCATCCGAACTCCAAACAGTGATGTTATTGAGCTATAAAATCACAGTTTGGGATATATTATTTCTTAAGTAACTGACGTCGGACAAAAATTTGACGTTTATATTTGTAACTTTGTAAAATTAAATACAGCAGTTCACATGGCCCATAATACAGTGTGGCAATACCACGTGACATTGACGTCATTTTCGGCATCATTTCCAAGACAAATGTTGCTCGATTCGGAAAAGAAAATAGCCGTAAATATTTTATTTCTGTACCAATTTCTTTGGGATATGCACCAGTCTACGGGGAAAAATATAAGCTTTCCATAGAATATTGGATCTTCGTCAGTATATAAGCCGTTTTATCAAACACTTTGCCTAACCTTGGAAGTTGCTTGTTTTAGAGCGGGCTTCAGTTGCAAGCTATTTCGTTTTCTGGCGTTATCTGGTCTACGCCATGATTAAAAAGTCAGGTTTACATCAACCGGGAGTACGGAAGGCAAAACTCTACCTAAAAATGTTCATTTTTTTATTATGAATGACATAAATCTTACATTTTTCTTCAATTGTCAAATCTGGCACCAGTTCCAAGTCGAAAAAAGGACTACAGTTTAAAGCCGATTTTAGAATCCGTTGCAAATGCGAAGCAACATGCCTACCGTTCTCTTTCTATAATTATGTTAACCATGAAAAACTTTTTATTTTCTATACAATTTACATAAACACAAATGAATATTTAAATAATTTTTCCTCGCTGCGATATTGAAGTGATTTTAAAAGTAGTAAAATTGTTGTCTGTACTGCAGTATTTGTAAAGAAATTGATTTACTCTTTAATCATTGTTCTTTCACGGTAATGATTATGAAACATTTATTTGTGTCATGTAGCAATACTAAATATGGAATAGAAAACAGAAACCCTAAATTTCCCCTAAAACGGCAAAATTGAAAATGTTTCAGGCTCTGATTGACTTAGCTAGTCTGTCCAATGAACGTGCACATTCCGGATCACTTCGATTTGTATGCTGTAAAAAGGGTTACTCCTCGACGCGGCAATTTTAAAGTCAAATGTTATTCTTTTGTAAAGAGTCTTTGTATATATATATATATAAAGAACCTGTAGCAATCTTTTAGTATGATAAATTAAGCTTTTTAACACAGTGGCACTCGTTGATAAAAAATATTTTTATATCCTGTTTTCATACCCGCGGTAACCGTTTTCGTGAACTGGATATAACTTCGTTAACTTAAGAACACTATTAAACACTATCTATTTTATAATTGCATTTATTTCTGTTGATGAACTGCATATCTGACAAATTTAGTTAATTATATCAGTCAACTCAGCTTTATCAGAGAGCTCACCAATATACATTGTAAAGAGAGGAAGGGAACGGAATATTTGTGGTTTGAAAACATTTAAATCGAGTAGAACTTTTTTAACAATAATGTCTCTTTCAACTGAATAAAAAAGATAGGGCTATTTGGGACTATTTCTTATCGATGTGGTCATTGGCTGTAAATGCATGGATTATTGCACGCGGCATGACCTGCAAATGTCCTAAACAGGCTTTTTGTAGCATTTTAAGATTAAAAAAGGATCGCACATTCAAAACCAAAAAACACGATAAACGTGACGCATATACTAAATAAGTGAATTATCTGATATGTAAATAAAGAAGTAAGTCATTTGGCAGTTGAAGGATAAGAATTGAAATTACTCTTCAAATGTAATCGTAATTTTACTAAGCTTATGTTAGCTATCAATTATTCAATGGACGCATCAGTGGCATATGGACCCCAGTCATAGATCTTGCCGATGTTGCTATTACAGATGTTAATGTAAATATTTATATAATTATTGATAATCTTTGTTATTTCCGTCTTGTTGAATGTTTTGTTTCAAGAAATTTGATTTTGATCGATGGATGTTGGTTTGTAAAATCATTTATCTGTTAACTATTTTCTACTTTGTTTACTCCACATGGCGTCCATTCTCGTTCTTATTCATGGCTATTTTGGGTCTTTTTGATAAATAGAGAATTATAAGCAATGCAACTAAGTAACAATTCTATCAGATTTACAAGGCAAAGTTCCAAGTTCAAATTGTGTTTTAGTTTATCAAACTCTATAGAACTTTATTATACAACAATTCCAGAAAAATATATACCTTTTAAAAGTCTCTCTTTTGAGGACAGAAGAACCTGTTCGTCACATTCACGAGTGTCAGTGTTTGTCAGAATAAACTGAAAAATACCTTTAGCTTAACAACACTCGCGTTAAAGTGTAACCCTTTCCATATCATACAAAAGTGTTTTTATATTAACTCTTTCTCTCACTGAGAGCACATATATTTCTTATCAATTTCGCCATTGTGAAATAGAATAAAACACATTTAACTACATAGGAAAAGATGAACAATACATTAAACATCTTCAAAACGAAACCAAACATTATTTTCCGACAGGACTAAATCTACGTGATTTTACGTGCACTATTGCGATACAAGTGTTGTTGCTTTAAGGAACAATCAGTTTTTTCATAATCTCTCTGTGAAAGATCAACAATGAAAAACTAAATTGTAGAAAGAGAACGGTAGGCATGTTGCTTCGCATTTGCAACGGATTCTAAAATCGGCTTTAAACTGTAGTCCTTTTTTCGGCTTGAAACTGGTGCCAGATTTGACAATTGAAGTAAAATGTAAGATTTATGTCATTCATAATAAAAATATGAACATATTTAGGTAGAGTTTTGCCTTCCGTACTCCCGGTTGATGTAAACCTTACTTTTTAATTATGGCGTAGACCAGATAACGCCAGAAAACGAAATAGCTTGCAACTGAAGCCCGCTCTAATACAAGCAACTTCCAAGGTTAGGCAAAGTGTTTGATAAAACGGCTTATATACTGACGAAGATCCAATATTCTATGGAAAGCTTATATTTTTCCCCGTAGACTGGTGCATATCCCAAAGAAATTGGTACAGAAATAAAATATTTACGGCTGTTTTCTTTTCCGAATCGAGCAACATTTGTCTTGGAAATGATGCCGAAAATGACATCAATGTCACGTGGTATTGCCACACTGTAATAGTTGCAACCTAAGAAGATGTCAATTTGTGTTTACACGCGTTTATATAAATCACGGAAAATCCATATAAGCTCTGGAAAAAACCTTTATGCCATTATAATATTTCAAAGATATGCCCATTCCATCTCCAATAAACTAGATAATGCTCTTTGCTATAATTTTTTGTTCGGTACATGGGATGCTGTCGTGGGATGTGACAAGCAATGCTCTTTATGTATGACAAATGGTTACCACGTGGCTCTTATATTGCAAATGCCATCAAACTCGAAAGTGCTCGTGATTTTAAGTGATTATATTGAATATTGTCGTCTACGTTGTCAAAAACTTTGACATATTACTTAATACTTATTCGTTTGTATGCCAATATTACCAAATCAATGGCACCTTGGTTCGGAGACTCTTGGTTAAGCACCAGATGATAAAAAACATGCAAAAAAATAAATAAATATGCTTTGAACTAACATCTACGGTGGTACAGAGGTGACATATGTGCGTTTTTATTTATATAGTGCTAACGAGATACTAATCCATTGCAACGAGATACTAAGTTGCGCGCACGAGATAATTAAGTGGTGCGCACGAGTTACTAAGAGGTGCGCGTGAGATAATTAACTGATGCGCACGAGATACTATGTCGTGGCCACGAGTTATAAGTCGTGCGCACGTGATATTCAAGTCGTAGGCACGAGAAAATAAACCAATCAGATTACACTATATACATAAGTTTGTTAGTTAACTAGAAATGTGCCAAACTACTATGATGCTCATACTTCGCCTGCCTGTCGCAGTGCCATTTATACAAGTTATTGATTGGATACTAATTTTACATTTTGCGTCATGGTGACCCAGTTGTTTGACCCAATGACCTCAGTCTACTGACTTCAATATTAGTAGGTGTCATTTGACCTTATTACATCAAACATCAATATAGGTCATCTACTGGCCATACCAAATAAAATAAACCAGGGCTTATTTTTCCTCAAGTCATCGTATGGACAAGATTAACAAGCCGTTAGTACGTACATACTGATCAATCCTATCACAGGATGGTCCCAACAAAAAGCCATAACTTAGTCTTGGGCTTTGGATAGTGACCCCCCTATTAAGACATGTATCAAGTTTAAAGTGAATGCGTTAAGTATTTAAAAAAAAAATAGTGCTGCATGTAAAATTCTAACCAGGAATTTTCTCAGTTTCATATAGAGATCTATATAGTGTAATCTGATCGGTTAATTATCTCGTGCGCACGACTTTGTAACTCGTGGCCACGACATGGTATCTCGTGCGCACAACTTAATTATCTCGTGTGCAGGACTTAGTAACTCGTGCTACTACATAATTTCTCGTGCACACCACTTAATTATCTAGTGCGCAACACCTAGTAACTCTAGGCCACGACAAAGTATCTCGTGCGCACGAGATAAATAAAAACATACACATGTCACCTTTGTGGCATCGTAAATATCCAAAGCCCTGACGTCCCCCGATGTATCTCAAATTAAACCTTTAGCAAAGTAGATTCTACTGTGGAAAGATATCTTTATCAACATCATGACACGCATGAAATATGAGAAATACAGATGGGATGAGTAACCAAAACGATAACTAGTCAAAGTGGCCAATTCAAGGAGAAAATATGATCCTTAAGTGACCGACTACTTCACTACATCAAAAACAAATGATTCAATATATTTTCGGACTTTGGAGAAAAAATTCCATGTTCAAACAGTTCTAATAATGTCTGCATTGGTTTTTTGTTAATTTAGTGTATTTATGCCTGCATGCGGACATTCGGATTTCTCGGCATTTTCCTTGCCAACCGCGTCGTTTGAAAATGGCGTCCCCTAATCATAGTTTTACGGTTCACAGATTTCATCAATATTTCATATAGATATCATCTTTTCATATGACGACAGATGTTGCAGTCTTTTTGATGCTGGGTTAGTTATGTATATTTTAGTGTAATGCAAACAATTCTCTGAAAGGATGAATTATTAAATTGTAGACAAAATGAAAGTAGAAAATGTTGCTTGACACAAGTTAGGCTAACCAATAATGAATTTTTAAAAGGTTTTCTGTTGTAATAAAATGCTCTTAATGGTAGAATTTGTAATAAGTAAGTGCTGAGATCATTAATTTTCTCAGCAAAACAGAGATATGTATATAATTCTAGATGTTTATACTCAATTAAGGGGGCTGTACTCTGGACTGACATAAACATTTCATGTTAGAACTTGAAAAAGGAAATAGTGTGATGTATTTTCAATACACTAAGGTGATCTGAAATATTCATTCTAGATATATTTGATCATATTACGAAATTACAAAAAATACAAACTAATTAGATGGGACAAATTACTGAACTTTTTTTCTGTCTCAGACATCAGTGACAAAATTTATAAAGGATTCTTATTCATCTAAACTAAATCGGGGTCAAGCTGCTGTTAGATTAAGAAATGTTTGGAGATTGTCCAAAAATTGTGTTAATCTTAAAATGAAATTGACGCAGTTAGTTATTTTTAGGACATATTTTCAAATCTAATAGGTGTTCCAGTAAGTATTTTGACTGTTGACTGTTTAAATTTTTTTCTTTTGTTATTTTCTATAGATAATTTTGTGATATTGATTTGTAGCAAAAATGTAAAGTAGTTTTCTTTCTTAGATTTCTATGATATTGAATTAATTGCTTATTCACTTTCACTGTTTATGTCACGTGAAGATGGATAATAAATTTCTTTGATTCTGAGAGGAAAAGTAAAATTTTTAGAAGGTACTGATGTTAATTTTGTTAACTTTACAAGAGCAATATGTATACTGAAACATAATTTTTGAAACTTTGTTGACTAAGCCCCACAAACTCATTAATTAAAGGATAAATTTGTGGCCTAGTGATAAACAAGTCTTAGCTTCTCATAAAGCTACTAATTAGGTCTTACATTCTTTAATTAAGTCTTCAATTTGGTTACATTGTAGGTCTTATTTAAGTCATTATTTACTATTTCAGAGAAGAAAAAGTTTGACAGTAGACAAAAGAGATGGGTACACTGTATGAATGTTTACGAGAAGCAAAATTAGAGCGATACTTCCCTTCATTCCGAGCACAAGGTATCACCAAATCAGAAGCTTTAACACGACTGACAGCTAGTGACTATCCAGCATTTGGAATTACCTCAGCAGAGGATAAGAGACGTCTTGTTGAGTTGATTAGTATTATCAAAGCAGTGCATAATGTTTCAGATAGGGAGGATATATTATCTGGACACCACCCTGTGAACAGGTCAATACAGAATGTAAGGAACAAGTCACCAAGAAAGAGAAACAGAAGTCCAGCACAAGGACCAGTACAGGTAATGCTCTTGGAATAAATCAGTAATTTTCTTATTTGACTAATAGTGCTGATTTTGAATCATTCTTCACTGTTGATGATCTGTATCACTCCCAGGATGTTAGATGTCTTGTAAATTTTTACTTTTCCTAAAACTTAAAATTATGCACAAAGTAGTGTTCAGTCTTCATATAATTATTATTGTTAAGCTTAGAAAGTTGCCATAGGTTTAAGGATGAAAAGACTACAGTAGTGTCAGCTAGTGTAAGTGAACTAAAAACCAAGAAAATTTGGACGATATGTCAGCTTCTTATGGTGGTACTGTAAATACAGTTGTTTTCATCACAAACCATACCATATATGTATGAAAGTCAACAAGTTTAGTTCAGTATAATTATAAGTAATGAAATACACAGACAGATTTGACCCAAAAAATTGCAACAATGTAGATGATATTGCTACCTTTTTAAAGAATACATTGTAAAACTTGGTATGTTTGTAATTTCAGGTTGGGGGCCGTGCATTGTCTGCAACAAATGATGTACGTGTCCGGGACAGACTACGTGCAAATGCCAGCAGTCACCATCTTTCAGGTGCTGGAGCTGCGATACTTGACCTAATTGATGATGAAGAATCATCGGAAGAATCGGGTGATGATTCTGAAGAGCCCGCTGATTATGAACCAGCTGTAAAACACAGTGTGACAGCATCTGTCAAGGAATTACCTGGAAGAATACGCAAAACACCTGTAGAGAAAGTTAAATATGGTGCTGGATATAATTATGGGGTGCCTGGTACGATCTTACATTAATTGTAATCAGTAGTGTAATGATTCTCTATACTTTATTAACTTTGAATTACTCAAACAGCGCTGATCATATTTGGGTTCAGTTTCTAAAATTTGCCCCCTACCAGCAAGATCATTGTTTCTTAAAGGCACATTAAGCCTGAAAATGCTGTCATTTTATGTTTCAAAACTTTAAACATGTAGTTACAGTTTCCAAAATGTTATTTTTTGGCAATACTGAAGGCATCTTTTCTCTTCCATTTTGGCAATTAGTACAATTGTAGTAAATAGTATTTTGTATGGAAGTCAGAATACCACTTTGTTTACATTTTACTACCATAATCACAAGTAATTTCATAGTAAATTCATTTTATTAGGTGATAAGCATCTAACATGTCCTTAATTCATTAATACTACATTATGGAACATAATTATATTTGCCCTACAACTATTCGTTTAATTTGCTTTTTGATTTAAACTCATACCAAAGTACTTCAATTGAAAGAATAATGTTCATAATTTACCAATTAAGCTAAATTATCTGCTTAATTGTTGTTAATCCTACAAAAATAGCTTTTGAATAATCAAATTATGTTTGAAATCATTTCACAACATATTTCATCAATAGATAAGAACTATTATTTTCATTTATAATTCATGAAAGTTACATGTAAAAAAACAGGACACATTTTTTTCTGAAACTTATTTCAAAGTATGAACATAACAACTTTAAAAAGTTGCTGTATAGTTTTCTATATTTCTGTAGTGTATATTGTCAGCTATAGCTTTACACCCTTTCATGAATTAGGTGGAACAAATTATTTAAGTAAATGCACCATGAGTCATTGTATATATCATTTATCAATTACCTAAAATTGACAGGTGGAAGTTCAGGAGCTCGACCCAAGTCACGTCCTGGTGGTGGACGTTTACATGAAGACAAAATAAAAGTGTGTGTACGTAAACGACCACTGAGTAAGCGAGAAAGTCGCAGTGGTGAAGAGGACATGATTCAAGCTGCCAGTACAACAACATTAGTGGTATCTGAACCTAAACAGGCAGTAGATCTCACAGCATACACTCTACAGGTATTTTATATGTAGAATATATATACCTGTATCTTTATGTTACACATGTTATGAGATTTTGTTGACCATTTTGTGGATCTTTATTACATATCATTTTGACATCAAGTTTAATTAGTTAATTTAAACATATTTTATTTCAGACATTTGCACAAAAACATAAATTACATACAATGATTATTTACATCATACAATTAGGAAAAAGGATCAGATCCGAAAGCATACAATGCTATAATTTTAAAGGTCTTTTCCTTACATACAATTCATTCCTGTAAATTTAGTGGATTTTTAGGAAGATTTGCTTTGATGCTTTTACTACTGTGGAAATTAGGTAAAATCTGATTGTGTAGGGACTAGGCTGTATAGAAACAGTGATTTCTTTTTCAATTTTAAAACAACCTGAGACATTCTGAAGGGGTAAATATAGCACGATAAATCGGAAAGCAAGAAAACCTGAAAACAAATTCCAATAGTTGAGAATAGAATTTATGATTATCCATACATTTTATAAAATTTTCAATTTCATTTTAATTTAATTAACATGCATTGTACATAGCATAGCAGAGGCTATCTAAAGGGACAGCTTTCTTCGTTTTGAGTCAATAAAGTCTATCTACTGGCTGATACAAGTCAGCTGCTGTTAAGTGTTAAGTCATAAATCTGGTGAAAATGTACACAAGTCATTTCAGGGGAAAATATAGCATTTTTAGGGGAAAATATACCTATTTTGTGCTGGAGGAATAAGCCTTTTTTGGCTGTAAAAAAATCAATGACAGCCTCTGTTATTTATGTACTGTAAGCTTTCAGCTAATGGTTTATACTGTCCTTTTACCTTACCTTATTTATACTAAAACACTTAAAACTTTTTCATTCACAGTAAATACATTGACAAATGTAAATATTAGGTTTTTGTTGTCTGAAAAATTACTACATTTGTATATTTTGTGATACTTTTATGTAAATAAAGGTACTGGTTGGGGACCACCAAAACCAGACAAGCACCAAACCCGGATGGCCCTGAAAATGCTTAATTTAGTATTTTCTTTGTTCAGTGGTTGTCTGTCACTTTTTTATCAACAATAAATGTATGTTTCTTCTAAAATTAAGTAATGAATTTATTTCAACCCCCGTAAAAGGTAATATTTTAATGTCTATTTCAAGAATGTTGACGTTGAAATTTGGGGGTCAAGAAAGCAAGGCCTGACCTCATATACCAGATATAATCATTTGCAGAGTAAACAATAGAATATCCAAAACTTCAGCATTTGTTGCTGAAATATTGTATATCATGTTAAAAATCAAAACACCCAAACTTTTATCTGAATTAAATAACGTCATGTATTTATCTGTCGGGACACATGGTGTGTAGACAATTTAGGTAATTTTGATACCCTCCTTGTCAAGTCTCAGATAAAAGTGTCAATACAACCAGAAATAAACAAACTAGTTTGTTAGTGAGGAGAAGAACCTAGCTGAACTGTGTCAATTTTTTTTATCTCTAGGTTAAAAATTATAAAATCTGTACGGAAAAATGTTCAAAAAGTGACCGGTTCATGGTCCCCGACCAGTAGCTAACAATTAGTGAAACTGAAAAAGCTCTAACATTTTCTCTTCTTTTACAGCATGAATTTATATTTGATGAAGTATTTGAAGAGAAATGCACAAATGAAGATGTATATATACGAGCAGCTAGACCTCTTATTAGCTGCATATTTGATGGGTAAATATCTATAGTTTATTTTTTTTATGCCCCCGCCATGTAATGGCCGGGGCATATAGTGTTACCCTGTTTCGTCATTCCGTCCTTTTGTCATTCCGTCATCATCAGTTTCCGTTCATTATCTTAGTAACCGTTGCACACATTCAACTCAAATTTGACATATGGATATGTCATGAGAAAATACAGGTCAAGTTTGAATTTGGTCATGGTTCGATGATTTTTGGCAGAGTTATGCCCCTTTTACTTTAAAATAATATGAAATTTTCAGTTTCCGTTCATTATCTCCCCAACAGTACAACACATTCAACTCAAACTTGACATATGGATATGTCATGATAAAATACAGGTCAAGTTCGAATTTGGTTATGTTTCGATCATTTTTGGCAGAGTTATGCCCCTTTTACTTTGAAAATAATATGAAATTTTCAGTTTCCGTTCATTATCTCCCCAACGGTACAACACATTCAACTCAAATTTGACAATTGGATATGTCATGATAAAATACAGGTCAAGTTTGAATTTGGTCATGGTTCAATGATTTTTGGCAGAGTTATGCCCCTTTCACTTTGAAAATATTATGAAATTTTCAGTTTCCGTTCATTATCTCCCCAACGGTACAACACATTCAACTCAAACTTGACATATGGATATGTCAAAGGAATGCGCAGGTCAAGTTCAAATTTGTTCATGGTTCAATGATTTTTGACAGAGTTATGCACCTTTCACTTTGAAAATAATATGAAATTTTCAGTTTCTGTTTATTATCTCCCCACCGGTACAACACATTCAACTCAAATTTGACATATGGATATGTTTTTGGAATGCCCAGGCCAAGTTCGAATTTGGTCATGGTTCAATGATTTTTGGCAGAGTAAAGCCCCTTTCACTTTGAAAATAATATGAAATTTACAGTTTCTGATCAATACATTATCTACCCAACAGTGTTACATATTCAACTCAAATTTGACATATGGATATGTCAAAGGAATGGGTATGTCAAGTTGGAATTTGGTCAAGGTTCAATGATTTTTTGGCAGAGTTATGTCCCTTTCACTTTGAAAATAATATAGATACATCTTAGGAATAAGCAGTTTAAGTTTGAATTTGGTCGTGGTTCAATGATTTTGGACAAACTTATCTTTCTTGAATGTTGGAAAAATTTTGAACTTTCAGTTTCAGCACTCATACTTTTGTGGAAATGTATGTAGCCATTATTTTGGCTACAAATATGAAATATGCTATTTTCAAAAGGTTAAGACTGAATAATTTCAGTGCCTTGAACATTGTATGGAAATGGTTTGTGTTAACATTGAAAAGTTTTAAGGGCTTTGAACTTAAAATTAAAAAAATAATTTGTGCAAACAAATTTGGAACTAAAAATTATAACATCTGAAATTTTGGCTGCATGCGGGGGCATCCGTGGCATGATGACACATTTCTAGTTAATAAAAAAAGTTTATATCTTAATCTGATAGACTCATGTTATCATGAAAACTAGAACCCATTGAGCTATTGTTTTGACTTATATTGAAACTTGAAATTATTCCTCATGTTGTCCAATTTTTGAATTACAGTAAAACATAGGTCTATCATGGATTTTTACTTAACAATTCCCCATATTTAGTTACGCATTGTGTACAACCAGATATTTCCAAAGATCTTCTTTAATTCCTTAATCAAGCTCTGAGTATTGTCTTGCACAAAGCTTTTGATTTACATATTCAGCATATTCCATGTTTTTTCTAAGAAAGAAAAGGCAAACATCATTTTGTTTGACTAATTTCAAATGTTATTTTAATTAATCTTCACATGTATTTTTAATGTGATGATTATTTTTATAAACAGTGGGAATGCCACCTGTTTTGCATATGGTCAGACAGGAGCTGGGAAGACTCACACTATGATTGGTAACAGAGAGATACCAGGGCTGTATCTGCTGGCAGCACATGATATATTCTCTATCATAGAGTCTGGACAGTATGGTGAAGGTATTAAAGTTTGGGTCAGCTTCTTTGAAATCTACTGTGGTCAGCTGTTTGATCTTCTAAATAAAAGAAACAGGTAATTATGACAATGTTTTCTTTCCTACTATGACAACAGCTTGTTTTAGAAAAAAAAAATCTAACGAGAAAAATGAAGTTAATAGATTGATAAATGTCTGAGTGCAGGCGGCTAAGCTTTTAGCAGTGTTTTCTGTGTGCAACTTATGCTTCATTTCTTTAGGGATTTTAACGAAACTGTAACAGAAATCTCATTATTAAGAGTCATTTTGCATGTTGTCAGGGGTTTGTGATCTTTCATTTTTGGTTTGTGATTTGTTAACGTTTAGCAGAATTATTTTTTTTTGTTTTTGTCACATACAGTATTATGGTTTTTTGTTTTTGTCACATACATGTATAATGTATACTGAGGAATTCTCTTCTGGGCATAACTCCTCCCCTCTAGGGTTTTTAACCAAACTAATTCTGAAAATTTGTCATCAAGTGCCTGCTTTAACAGGATTTCATTTTGATATTTTTAAGATACATATTTTATTTTCATAATCAAACGTCACATGTTAATCAGAAGGTTTAAACATTTCTTTTATTCATTACAGGTTACATGCTAGAGAGGATGGTTCCAAGCGTGTTTGTATAACTGGTCTTACTGAAACAGAAGCAGTTGATGAACAATCTCTCATGCAGGTAACCAGCCAAGCATTATTATGAACATCAGTCAAAAATATGATGGGAAATGTATTAGTGTATTCCATGATGATGACAAAATGTGATTGATTAATTTGTTACCTGAAAGTAATGTAAACTACATGTCTTGTGTCATTTCCTACTACAAATGAATACTGTGAAATCATTATTATTCGTGGGGCACAAATTTTAGTGGTTTTTCGTGGATAGGTCATTCCACGAATTTAAGCCCCGACAAAATTTTATCTCAACAAATACTTCTTACCATGTCTCTGTTCCATATATCACAACATGCGTTGGCGCTTTTCCGGCCGATTTTTGAGGTATGAATGTATACAAAAAATCATTTTAGTGACAGATTAAAGCCATAAATAGTTTAGTTTTGCAATATTTAAAAAATTTGAAAGAAATCCGATTGTATGTCTTCAATTTGCTGCCACAAATGTCTGTCGCATATAAACATCAGGGGGACTACTTGATTGTTGTAGGCTACTTGATTGTGTTAGCCAGAATACGTGTCATAATCGAGTAAATATGGGAACCCAGTGCATTAATTATCACCGATAAACTTCTCAGTTTACACTTATTAATTGTTAATCTAAATGATGTTGTAATTTAAGTATACAAAAAAAGGAGAAAAAAACAGTTGCTAAAAAAGATGAATTGCAAATTCTTTTGCCGGATTTTAACAAGACTAGTTTGTAAATGACCCATTGAAATGACTGCTATTCCGAAAATATCAAAAAAGTCTTTTACTAGATGTAAATAACTGTTTTGAGCCATTTACTCGTATTAATTTATATGCATATACATTTACACGGTCGATGTGATGTAGCGTGTAGTTTTTGTCAAAAAGGGTAAGACCAATTCAGGGTGTAAACGTCTTTAAAGTGGCAGGTGTCGTATTATTTATGCAATGTTTACATCGGCAAATTATAGGGGCAGTGTGACCAATAGTACTGCATATCATGTCACACAAACATGTTAATTGCAGTAACTGTGTTGCCACCAGAGGCAAGGATTAAATTTATTGACAAGAGCTGTGCTATATACATGCAGTAAGTAAAACAGCGTGGTGATTAAGTGAAGATTTTTGCATTACTTATTTATTTTTTTGGTTTACAAGGAATGAAAATCCACGAATTTAAGAACCCATGAAAATGCCCGTTTTGATAAAACCACGGAATTTCATGCCCACGGATATAAATGATTTTACAGTAAAACAAAAACAGTTTACCAAGGAATCATTTTGTGCCTTTTATATTATAAAAGCATAATGAATATTTCTCTACCAGTAGAGCTGGGAAGTGTCACTATAAAAACCTAGACAGGTTTAGCCCAGACTACAACCCATGAGAAATATCAAGGACTTTTAGATTACTAAAGCCCTGGTAAAGGCTGCACACTAAAGGAAAAGTCAGATTTGAATTTTATTACATTGTCAGTTACACATATTCTGTGGGGTTTTTTTTGGCACCACAACAAAACAGAGATGAAGCTGTGAGTGATTGGATGAAAGATAAAAAATGTCATGGTTGTTATTCATTAGTACATAGTCGTATTAATAGGGGAATGAAGCATGCCCCCCACCTTCCCTAAAAAAAGTTAGAAAATTGATGTATTCTACTATTTGATTATTCAGGTTTTAGAGTATGGTAATTCAGTAAGGAGTAAAGGAGCTACAGGAGTCAATCCAGACTCATCAAGGTCACATGCAGTATTACAGATGGAAATAAGGGATAGAGCAGATAAAAGACTTGGCAGGTAAAGTTTATAATTTTTTATAGATGAAAGTTTATACACTTTCCTTGTATTGTTAATTCAGGGCTCCAGATAATATATGATGCATACTTGTATTACAGTAAAAACCTGCAAAATTTTATTGTAATTTCTTTTGCTTGTTTGACACCCTTGGTTTATACTCTTGCATTAGGCATTTCTGTCTTAGATTTTAGACCAACCCCTGTCATGGCCTTACCAAGCTGTTTTGATATTTGAAAAGCAGGGCTTTTTCCCCCTAAAATATGAAGGTGTTATTTTTTATTTGTGAAAGGCAAAGCACGATTAGTTTTGAAAATGTGAAGTTTTTGTGTATATTCCTTAAAATCATGAAAGGAGAATTGTGATATTGACACTACTTTTGAAAGTCAACTTACAACCCACATTTTTCTTTATTTGAAAAAAACAAGAAACACAACATTTACTTGAAATGTTTACATAGCTCTTATTTTATCAAGCTGTAAATAACTAATATTTTTGGGTATTAAAAGGTGACACTGCTTAATATACTAAGATTTTTGTTGTTTTGCAGCATCAATGTAAGTAATGTTTGGTTGTGAAAGTGGCATTTCTTTCAGTTGTGAAGCTGGCATTTTAGAAATGTGAAGAGGCCTTATGCAAATTGTGAAGGGCCTTATTAAGGCCCTTGTTTATAAAGTGCGAAAAAAAGCCTTGTCAGGAACTTT